>NW_024081153.1:1012286-1050337 GCF_003009895.1 Hyaena hyaena
AAAAAAAAAAAAAAAAAAAAAAAAAAGAAACTAAACCTGCCAACACCTTAATCTTGGACTTCTAGCTTCCGGAACTGTGATAAAATAAATTTCTGTTGTTTGAGTGAAAAAAAAAAAAAAAAGACTGAGCCAAGGTGGCTTCACTATTGAATTCTTCCAATTTTTCAAAAAACAAATACCAACCTTTCAAAAACTTCCTCCCAAAAAAAGGGTAATTCACAACTCATTCTGTGAGACCAGTGTTGCTCTGATACCAAAACCAGACAGAGATTTCTTAAGAAAGTAAAACTGCAGACCCAAATTCCTTACAAACTAGAAGAAAAATACTAAACAAAATACTGGGAAACATGTTCTAACATCTACCAAAAAATTATATACCATGACCAAGTGGTATTTCTCCCAGAAATGTAAGATTAGTTTAACTTCCAAAATCCAGTCAATTAATTCAATATACCCTTACTAAAAGAATAAAAAACAAAAACCATATAAGTCAACTCAAAGGCAAAAAATGCATTTGACAAAAACCAACATCCTTTTATGATAAAAATACTCAGTTAGGAATAGATGGTAATTTCATCAATCTATTAAATTACATCTATGAAAAACCTACAGTAAATATCATACTAGATGATAAAAGACTGAATGCATTTTCCCCCAAGGTCAGTAACAAGAAGAGGCTATCCACTCTTGCCACTGCTACTTAATATTGTATAGTAGGTTCTAGTTAAGATTGTTGGAAAAGAAAAAGAAATAAAAGACCTGCAGCTTGAAAAGGAAACAGTAAACCTTTTGTTATTTGCAGAGGAAGATCTTGTATATAGAAAATCCTAAAGAATCCAAAAACCAAAAACAATAACAAAAATACTGCAATTAATAAACATGTTCAAAATGGTTTCAAAGTACCAGATCAATTTTCAAGTCAATATTCTATACATAAGAAATGAACATTCTAAAAATGAAATTAAGAAAACAATTCCATTAAAAATATCATAAAAATAATATTGGGTATACATTTAATAGGAAAAAGGCAAGACTTGTATATTGAAAACTATAAAACATTGAAAAAAAAAGTTAAGATATTAATACATGGAAAAACATTCCATGGCTTGGCAGATTTAATACTGTTAAGAGGGTAATACTCCGGGGCACTTGGGTGGCTTAGTCGGTTAAGCGTCTGACTTTCGCTTAGGTCATGATCTCGCGGTTCATGGGTTTGAGCCCCGCGTCGGGCTCTGTGCTGACTGCCAGCTCAGAGCCTGGAGCCTGTTTCAGTCTGTGACTCCCTCTCTCTCTGACCCTCCCCTGCTCACGCTGTCTCTCTCTCCTAGAAATAAATAAAACATTTAAAAAAAAAAAAAAGAGGGGAATACTCCCCAAAATGATTTATAGATTCAATGTAATGCCTATCAAAATTCCAGTTGCCTTTGTGCAGAAATTGACAGCTGATTCTAAATTTCATATTAAACTACAAAGGCCTGGGCGCCTGGGTGGCTCAGTCAGTTAAGCATCCAACTTTGGCTCTGGTCATGATCTCAAGATTCATGGGTTCGAACCCTGCGCCAGGCTCTGTGCTGACAGCTCGGACCCTGGAGCCTGCTTTGGATTCTGTGTCTCCCTTGCTCTCTGTCCCTCCACTGCTTATGCTCTGTCTGTGTGTGTGTGTCTCTCTCTAAAATAAATAAGCATTAAAAAAATTTTTAATAAAACAAAATAAGAAATAAACTACAAGGACCCAAAATAAGCATAAAAAAAATTAAGTAAGATAATAAAGTTCAAGAGTTGAAGTACCACTCTTCCCAATTTCAAAATTTACAGCAAAGCCAAAATAATAAAGACAGAACAGTATTACCACAGGCTTAGACATATAAATCAATGGAATAGAATTATGAGTACAGAATTAAACCCATACATCTATCATGAACCAATTTTCTTTTTTTTTTTAAGTATTTAATTTTAAAAGAGACAGAGACAAAGTGCAAGCAGGAGAGGGGCAGACAGAGAGGGAAACAGAATCCAAAGCAGACTCCAGGCTCTGAGCTGTCAGCACAGAGCCCTATAATGGGCTTGATCTCACAAACTGTGAGGTCATGACCGGAGCTGAAATCAGATGCTTAACCAACTGAGCCATCCAGGCACCCTGTGAACCGATTTTCAACAAGAATGACAAGACCACTTGCTGGAGAAAGAACAGTCTTCCTAGCGAATGGGTGTTGGGACAACTCAATAGCAACATTAAAAGAATAGTGTTGGACCCCTACCTCTCACCATGTAAAAAAAAAAGTAATCAAAATGGATTATAACTAAATGTAAGACATATACCTATAAAACTCTTAGACAAAAACATACAAATAGATCTTTCTGATCTTGGGTTAGGTATTGCTTTCTTAGATATGACTCCAAAAGCACAAGCAACAACAGAACAAAGAAAATGAATTTAAAACTTCTTTGCTACAAACACCACCATCAAAAGGCTAAAAAAAAAAAAAAAAAAACCTCATAGATTGGGAGAAAATATTTGCAAATCCTTTATTAGCTAAAAGATTTGTATCTAGAATAAAGAACTCTTAGAACTCAAAACAAGAATATAAAAAAGCAGGGTACCTGGGTGGCTCAGTTGCTTATGCACCCAATTCCTGATTTTGGCTCAGGCCATGATCTCACCGTTCATAAGTTCAAGCCCCTCATGGGCTCTCCACTGACAGTACAAGTCCTGCTTGGGATTCTCTCTCCCCTTCTCTCTCTGCCCCTCCCTGGCTTGTGCATGCATGCACTCCCTCTCCTCTCTCTCTTTCTCTGTCTCTCTCTTTCTCTCCCAGCTTGCGCATGTGTGCACTCCCTCCCTCCCCCTTTCTCAAAATAAATAAACTAAGGGAAACCTGGGTGGCTTAGTCGGTTGAGCATCCAACTTGGGCTCAGGTCATTATCTCATGGTTTGTGGGTGCTAGCCCCATGTCAGGCTCTATGCTGACAGCTCAGAGCCTGAAGCCTGCTTCAGATTCTGTGTCTCCTTCTCTCTCTGCCTCTGCCCTGCTCGCACTCTGTCTCTCTCTCTCTCAAAAATAAATGAATGTTAAAAAAAATTTTTTTAATAAACTTAAAAAAATAGAATATTAAAAAGACACATAAAAATCAGAATCCACAAAATAATAATACAGAAACAAAGACATTTAAAAACTGGACAGAAGACATGACTACATATTTCTCCAAAAAAATATATAAATAACCAGTGCACATAAAATTATACTCAAGATCATTAAATAGCAAGGAAAGACAAATCCTCAACCACAATGACAAAACTCTTTCCCTACACTAGAATGGATGTAATGAAAGGGCAAAATAATAAAAGTGTTGGCAAAGATATAGAGAAATTTCACGCACTGCTAGGAGAATTTTAAATGGTGCAGCAACACTGGAAAACAACCTGGTAGTTCTTCAAAAGGTGAAATATAGAATTATCATATGATCCAACAATTTCTAGTATATCCAAAAGAAATGAAAAGATAGACTCATACAAAAGCTTGTTCCTGAACATTAACTGCAGCATTATTCATATTAAACAAAAAGTTTAAACTCAAACGTCCATCGACTGATGAGTGGATAAATAAAATGTGGTATATCCACAACAGACTATTAATTGGCAATAAAAAGAAATTAAATAGTGATACATGCTACAACATGGATGAACTTTTAAAACATGCTAAATGAGGGGCGCGTGGGTGGCTCAGTCGGTTAAGTGTCCAACTTCAGCTCGGGTCATGGGTTGGAGCCTCTTTTCGGGTTCTGTGTTGACAGCTCAGAGGCTGGAGCATGCTTTGTATTCTGTACCTCTTTCTCTTTACTCCTCCCCTGCTCGTGCTCTGACTCTCTACCCCTCTCAAAAAATAAATAAATAAATAAATAATAAAAAAATAAAACATTATGGTAAGGGAAAGAAGTTAGTCATAAAAGACTGTATATTATATAATTCTGCTGATATGAAATGTCCAGGATAGGCAAATCCATACAGACTTTACAAGGAGATCAGAGGTTGTTTAGGATTGGGTTCGCAGATTGGGGGAACAATGGAGAGTTACTAATGAATACAAAAGTCTTTCAAAATTAGATTGTGGTGATGGTTGCAGAACCTTGTGAATATATCAAAAAAACCCCAATAAATTATACACTTTATTTTTTATTTTTATTTTTTAAATGTTTTATTTATTTCTAGGAGAGAGAGAGACAGCGTGAACAGGGGAGGGTCAGACAGAGAGGGAGTCACAGACTGAAACAGGCTCCAGGCTCTGAGCTGGCAGTCAGCACAGAGCCCGACGTGGGGCTCGAACCCACGAACCGCGAGATCATGACCTAAGCGAAAGTCGGAAGCTTAACCAACTAAGCCACCCAGGCACCCCAAATTATACACTTTAAATGGGTGAATTGTATAGCATATGAATTGCATCTCAATAAAGCTATGGGGGAAAAAGAAAACCCTTTTATTCCTCACAATGTTGTAATGTTTATAAATAAAACAAGTCTGTATAGAAAAAAGAAAAATCATACATTTAGTAATAATTTATATAAAACATTCTTACCTCCAGTGCTTATTTCTACCTCTGTAGAATCTCTTTCCAAACTCCCCGCACTGCTAACAATATTCATTAAATGGATTGCAGTCCAAGCAAAAGGCATGCGATATTTCCCAAGTCTTTGACAAAATTGATCAGCTTGACTTTTCAGCTTCTCCAATTTTTCCTTATTCTGCAAAACAAAACTTTATACATTATATGATTATGCTCGAAAGAGATGAATTAAAACCTACTACATAATATATAAAAAGACAGTTTAAGAATTCTCAATTCTCAACAAAGATAGAAGAATAATCTATATCTTTCATAGATCAATTAACACTGTATTATCTTAACCACTGAATAATTTTAACCCATTCTATAAATGTTTGTGTGGAGTAAGTCTTACAAAGTTATTTTCGTGATTATCTCATTTTGATAGGAAAGAAAGTAGAGCAAGTGTCAAATGTTTACGTATCACAAGTACTATTTTATGAAAAGAAACATTAACATGTTCAAGTCAGCAACTGCTAACTACAAAATATTCTAGGTTAAACTTATTAAATTTTATTACTCTGAAAAAGATAGAAGCAGTTGAGCCATTTTGAAATAATCCTTAACTTATGGCAAGAGGAGTGAGGTAAGGTGGGAGTGGGGGCACAAATAGGCTAATAATGTATAAAACCAGAATTGTAATAAAAACAGCAAAGAAAGTATTAGAAAAAGACTAAATCCTAGAAACAGACTGATGGTCCAAATAGTATGTGCCCAGGGGCGCCTGGGTGGCTTAGTTTGTTAAGCGTCCGACTTTCACTTAGGTCATGATCTCGTGGTTCATGGGTTCAAGCCCCGCATCGGGCTCTGTGCTGACTGCCAGCTCAGAGCCTGCAGCCTGTTTCAGTCTGTGACTCCCTCTCTCTCTGACCCTCCCCTGTTCACGCTGTCTCTCTCTCTCTCTCTCTCTCTCTTAGAAATAAATAAGACATAAAAAAAAAAAAAAATAGTATGTGCCCATATGGAAGATATTCTGAAGCTGTCCAACTTTTAGGCTATCCATAAAGCAAACACTAAGGTGGCCTGCCATAGCCAACTAATGGTCCAAGAGTAAAAACCTACACCAAATATCTTACATACTCTTTCCATATAAAATGCTGTCAAGGTATACTCTAATGATAGAGTCCTATCTTGAGAGTCAGGCCTGGGAAAAGACAGAAGGATAACTAAATGTTAGCACTGTTTACTGCTGTCTATATTATACCTCTAAAATAGGTTATTGCTTTAAAAGTCTAGATATCAAGTATACTTGATTCTATCAGCTTACATAAATATGTGATAAACTGCTATTATGAACTCCATACAACAGCAAATTTATTTATTTATTTTTTTTTTACAAATAGTTTATTGTCAAATTAGTTTCTACATAACACTCAGTGCTCATCCCCAAAGTGCCCTCCTTCATGCCCATCCCCCCCACCCCCCCACATCCATCAGTCCTCAGTTTTTGTCAGCATTCAAGAGTCTCTCATGGTTTGCCTCTCTCCCTTTCCCCCACCATTTCCGCCCTTCTTCTCCCCCTTGGTCCTCCGTCAAGTTCCTCCTAATCCTCCTATACGTGCAAACATATGGTATTTGTCCTTCTCTGCCTGACTTATTTCGCTCAGCATAACACCCTCAAGGTCCATCCATGTTGCTACACATGGCCAGATTTCATTGTTTCTCATTGCCATGTAGTATTCCATGGTATAGATAAACCACATCTTCTTGATCCATTCGTCTGTTGATGGACACTTAGGCTCTTTCCATGTTTTAGCTATCATACAACAGCAAATTTAATTTAAAAAATGACAACGTGGGAAAAGTTATAGAATACTTTAACCTTAATCTCAACCAGCTAGCCAGGGATGGGAAAAGAGTATCATGTACTCAGGTCTGCCTATATTATCAGAAAAAGCTTAGTTATTGTTCTGAATTTCACAAAAATACAAAGCAAAATATATTCTAGACTTTGGTAACTAGGAGTATTCCTCAAGGATACTCTCCTGGCTGTTTCAACTATTAAATCATGTGTTCAAAGATCTAAGATCATCTGTTTTTCTTATAGCTATCTCAGGGTATCTGAAATTTGGTACCAACTTTATATCATTGCTTTTGCTTTTTATGTGTATCCAAATTCTAGAAATCTGTCATCTGATGGCAAAACAGAGATAGTATTTTCTGTTTATACCATATTCCTTAATTATCTGCAGCATTCCTTAATTATCAGCAGTTAGAGCCCCAGAGTACTTCTATCTTACTATAAAAAAATGTACTATATGGGGTACCTGGGTGGCTCATTTGGTTAAGCTTCTGACTCTTGATTTCAGCTCAGGTCATGATCCCACAGTTCATAGGATTGAGCCCTACATCAGGTTCTAGGCTGACAGCTCAGAATCTGCTTGGGATTCTGTCTCTCTCCCTCTCTCTCTCTACTCCTCCCCTACTCATGTGCAAGTGCTTTCTCTCTCTCTCAAAATAAATAAACTTTTAAAAAACTTTTACTATCATTAACTCTATTTTACAAAAAATCACTAGTTTTGAAAAATTTAATTACTTAGGAATTAAATGAAATTAACTTAGCTCTCTCCAAGGGAAAAAATGCAAGGAGCCACCTAGTTTGGGGGTAAGGAAGATTTTATAGAATGACACAGTATATGACAAAAGCTAAGTGACAAAAGAAAGAAATAAAGAAATTAAGCAGGTAGGCCAGTAGAACATAATGCATTAGTAGTGAAATTCTTTAATATGCTTCATAATTCTCCTAAATAATAATTTGGGAAATGAGAAGTTGTTTAGTGTTGGGTTCAGAGATTGGGGGAGAATTTGGAGGGACTATATGACTATACAGGTGGGGAAAATGAGAGGCATGATACTCTACCTTTGTGGCATCTGCTTCTTTAAAAATCATATATGGTTCTGCACATTCTCCAATGTCACCTTGTTGTAGGACTTTTTCTAACTGTCAAAGAATAAAAAAGTAAAGACTAATTAAGCTTGAAAAAAAATCAGACTGGTATGCAAGGATGGTTTAACATTAAAAAAATTAACGCAATACACCACATTAACAGCATAATGGAAGAAAAACCACAATCATCTCAATTGATACACAAAAATAACTGGGCAAAATTCAATACACTTCCATGCGAGGAACATTCACCAAACTAAGAATACAAGAAACCTACCTCAACATAATAAAGACCATATATGAAAACACCGCAGCTAACATCATATTCAATGGTGAAAGACTGAAAGTTTTCCTCTAACATGAGGAACAAGATAAGGATGCTCACTTTTACCAATTGTATTCAAAAAAGGACTGGAAGTCTGAGCTAAAGCAATAAGGCAAGCAAAAAAAGCAAAAAAAAAAAAGAGTCCAAATTTGAAAGGCAAAAGTAAATTATCTATTTGCAGACATGTTCTTTTGTTCAGAAAACCTGTTTAGTACACACACACAGACACACCCCCCCCCCATGGTTAAAACTAATAAATAATTCAGCAGAGCTGCAGGATACAAAAATCAACATTCAAAAATCAATTGTATTTTTATACACTAATAATAAATAATTTGATAAAAAAATTAAGAAAACAATTTCACTTACAATATCAGAAAGAAAAAAATAAAGGTATTCCCCACTTTTGGAAAGCTCACATTATGCCACTCTGATTTTACAAAAGACCTACATTAGTACCTGTTTTTGCTACCTGAAAGAAATCTGAAGATGATTTTCACTTTTACAAAAAAAGGGGAAAGTGAAAATAACATTCAGCATTTGCTTTGCCGTTGCCAGCTATACAGGCAGCACACACCCTGAGCAACAAGAGTGGCACTGCCAAACTCCTTCCCTGGGAATTACACTTAGCATCTCAGCATCAAACCACCAGAGTTCTGAGCATCTTTGAGCTATCTCAATTTACTCTGTGCATCTGTTGGCAAGATATGTCCAAAGGTATCATGAAAGACTGAAAGAGGTTATTTTTGGGGTCTAAGAACACTCAAAAATTTTCCATATAAGTTAATGGTAATTGCTTTATCACTTTATAAAATTTCAGCTTACAAAAGTTTCATCAAAGCCCTCTTCTTTCAGATAGCAAGGAAACATATACTGAAAAATTAACTTAACCAAAAGGGTGAATGATCTGTAATCTGATAACCATGGGTCATTGGTAAAAGAAATTAAAGAACACACAAATAAATGGAAAGATACCCCATGTTCATGAATTGGAAGAGATTTAATTAACATTAAGATGTCAATTCTATGCAAAGCAATCTATAGATTTAATGCAATGCCTATCAAAATCCCAAAGATTTTTGTTTGTAAACACAGTAAAATTCATCCTAACATTCATGTGAAATTTCAAAGAACCCCGAACAATCAAAACAAACCTTTAAAAAAGGAACTAAGTTGTAAGTCTCATACTTCTAGACTTCAAAACAATACAAAGCTACAGTAATTTAAAAAAAAAAAAAAACAAAAACCTGATACTAGCGCAAAGACATACATATAGATGAATGGAACAGAATCCAGTCCAAAAATAAACCCTCATATATATGGTTAAATAATATTTTTTGAACATTTATTTAGTTATTGAGAGAAAGAGGCAGCATGCATAGGGTAGGTCCCAAGGAAGTGGGAGAGAGAGAATCTTAAGCAGGTCCATGCTCAGTGTGGAGCCCAAAGCGGGGGCTCAGTCACCTGAAGTGAAATCAAGAGTTGAATGTTTAACCATGAGTCACCCAGGAGCCCCTGGCTAAATGAATTTTAACAAGACTGCCAACACCTTTCAATGGGGAAAGGGCAATCTTTTCAACAAATGGTGTTTAAAAAACCATATATCCAAATGCAAAAGAATAAATGGTGTTTAAAAAACCATATATCCCCAGGGCACCGGGGTAGCTCAGTTGGTTAAGCATCTGACTTCGGCTCAGGTTATAATTTCATGGCTCATGAGTTCAAGCCCCTCGTTGGGCTCCGTTCTGACAGCTCGGAGCCTGGAGCCTGCTTCAGATTCTGTGTCTCCCTCTCTCTCTGCCCCTCCCCAGCTTGTGCTCTGACTGTCTTTCTATCAAAACTAAACATTACTAAACATTAAAAAAAAAATTTTAACCACATATACAAATGCAAATAATAAAGTTAAGTCCTTACCCTCTATCATATACAGTCATTAACACAAAATGGATCAACACCCTAAATATAGACCTAAAATTATATAATTCTTTTTTTTTTAATGTTTTATTTATTTCTGAGAGAGAGAGAGAGAGAGAGAGAGAGAGAGAGAGACAGTGTGAGCAGGGGAGGGTCAGAGAGAGAGGGAGACACAGAATGTGAAGCAGACTCCAGGCTCTGAGCTTGCTGTCAGCACAGAGCCCGACGCGGGGCTCAAACCCACGAACCATGAGATCATGACCTGAGCCGAAGTTGGTCGCTTAACCGAATGAGCCATTCAGGCGCCCCTAAAATTATGTAATTCTTAACAGAAAAAAAAATCTTCATGACACTGGATTTGGCAATGTTTTCTTGGATTTGACATAGAAAAACACAGGCAACAAAAGCAAAAATACAGAAATTGGACATTAAAACTTAAAACTTTCGTGCATCACAGACACAACTAGCAGGGTGAAAAGGCAACAAATTAAAAAAATATATACAAATAATGTACCTAATAAGGAGTTAATATCCAGAATAATTTGTTTTTAAAGTCTTACAACTCAACAACAAAACAAATACAGTAAAACCTTGGTTTGCAAGCATAATTTGTTCTGGAAATATCAAATCACTCCAAATATATGAGAGGAAAAGACCTAAAAACATGAAGGGATATACCATGTCCATTGATTGGAAAACTCAATAACTTAAAGATGTCAGCTTTCTCAAAATGATCTACATATTTAATGCAAGGCCAGTCATCATCTCGGCAAGTTCTTTCTTGAGAGAAAGAGAATATGCCTATACTGAGGGGCTGGAGAGACTGGCAAGCAAAAATTTACACAAAATGTAAAAAGTCAAGTTGGAAAAAAATACACTATTCATTATAAAGCTACAATAATTAAAAAGGTGTAGTACTAGTGCCAAGAAAATACAAATAGATCAGTGGAACCAAAAAAGGCTCTAGGAGCACCTAGGTGACTTTCCTATGGAGGACTCTCACAGACATTATACTGAATGAAAGAGGTCAGGCACAAAAGACTCATTGTTATGATTCCTTTCATCTGAACCTCAAGAAGAAGAAAAGATAACAATGGTGACAGAAGTTGGAATACTAGTTCTCTGGAAGGGCAGGGGTAGTCACTAGAAACAGAAACACAAGAACCTTCCAGAGTAATAAAGTAATGGAAATATTCTATGACAAGCTCAGGAGTGGTTACACAGACAAACACACATGGAAGAATTCATCAAGCTGTTTACTCCAGATTTGTAAAGATCTCATTATACATATTTTATATCTCAATTTTCTAAAAAACTGATAAATATCAAGTATGACTTGCTGGAACTCTTACTCACTGCTGGTGGGAATGCAACTGTCACAGAGACTGAAAGCCTTTATTTGATAGCATCTACCAAAGCTGAGATGCAAAAACTCTGTGACTTAGCAATTCTACTTTCAAGAATAAACTAAATACAAATGTATACATATGTCTATCCTCATGGAATGCAAATATTTACAGAATTACTGATAAAACCCACAAAATTAAATTAACCAAAATGTCTATCATCAGTAAAATGAATTATGACATATTCATATAATACTAAAAAGCAATGTAAATGAATTTTTTTTATTTTTAATGTTTGCTTATTTCTGAAAGAGAGAAAGGCAGAGACAGAGCATGAGCATAGCAGGGGAGAGACACAGAGAGAGAGGGAGACACAGAATCTGAAGCAGGCTCCAGGCTCTGAGATGTCAGCAGAGTGCCCGACATGGGGCTCAAACCTGTGAACTTCGAGATCATTACCTGAACCAAAGCCGGACGCTTAACCAACTGAGCCACTCAGGAGCCCCAGCAATGTAAATGAATTTTAAAACTGCTGCATACAGCAGTATAGATTAATCACACAATCATGTAGCAAGTCACAAAATATATATAATGTTGGATCCTATTAACATAGTGTTCAAAAACAAGAAAAAAACTGGGGAGAAAAAAACAAAGGATCAGTGAATGGTACACGTACAGTTTCTGGGATTCTAGTAACATTTTGTTTCTTAATCTGGGTGGGTGGTAACATAATGTATTTATTTGGGGATAATTCGTTAAACCATGTATTTATGACTTTTACATCTTTTCTATTATTATGTCACACCTCAATAAAAATTTTATTAAATTAAACTTATTTTGTTCATCACCTTATTGTAACCCACGTTTCTCTTTATCTATTTGTGGGTTTCTTTCAAAGAGCTTTGTTTCTGTTCTCAAAAATGTCAGTCTTCCATAAACAATAACCCAAGCATAACATTATCCCTTCACATATTTACCAGAAAGTATACTAATAAACAGGACACAAAAATGAGCAAGCAAATCATAATCCTGGCTGAGAATTCCTGTATCTCAGACAAAGATAGACTGCACTTAATAGCTCCAATTCTTCACCTTTCCTTTACCACTGCCCCCCCCCCCCACTGCTACCTAACACTGGAATTCCTCTGAATAAAGACCCCAAGTATATATCCCAACTCCTTGATTTTGTGTTCTGTCATATGATTGTCTTGGCCAACCCAACGTTAGCTGGTGTGATGCAACCAATGGCTTGAAAAGTGCCTGTGCAGGGGGTCTGCTCTTCGGCACATCTGCAATTACCAGGACAATAAGCCAAGTTAGCCTGCTAGAAAAGAGACATACAAAGAAGTACAGCTCCAGCTGAATCAAATAACCCCCAATGAACCAAAAATCAGTCTCAGGAACACAGCACCTCAGGGAGAGTACAGCCAAGATCAACTGACCACCAGACAACTCAGATGCATGACCTAAACAAACGCTTGTTGTCACATGCCACTGGGATTTTCTCCTTCTTTTCTTGTATAGCAGTAGCTCATCAATACACAGATCAATGGCATTCCAATTTAACAAAACCTCCTGAATACATTTCCTTTAAATTTTTAATAATATTTTAACTTGTTCATTTGTTTTGAAATAACAGGAAAGTCATGTTCTATGTATATGCATATATCTGTATACATATATACTCTATACAACTGAGATCATACCATACAGTTTTGTGCCAGACTTATTTTTCACTAAATATTATATCACACATACGTTTTTATGTCATTAAAAATTCTTCCAAATGGTGTTTTTATTTGACATAGTATCCCATCATATGACTTTACCATAATTTATCTCCCTATTTACTTATAATGAACATTTACAATGTTTCTTATCCTTAATCCCATCTAAACTGTTCACTGTCAACCAAATCTTGTCATTATATAATCTCATTTTCAAGCAGTGAATATTGGAACCATCAGCTGTTATCTTTCCATCTCATTTCCTTAAATATGTTCTACTTTTATGAAAACATACTATTTTCCCATGTAAAGGTACTTGTATATACACTATTTCTCAATTGAATTAATATCTAGAACTTTACTGAGTTTCTGAAGACCACTCCTGCTAAATCTGTGCTTGTAGCATTCATTGTAGCTAAGAGCTATTTTAAGCTGAATTCAATGGGAATGTGTCGACAAATTAGGACATTATTCCTGTGGGTAAACAGGATTCACTTCATGACAATCCACTCTATAACCTTATAGTAAAATTCATTACCTTTTATGATAATTTTATATAAATAAAGATAAAATGATTAAGGAATATATTTTAAGCTTCTTCCAAATCAAGGTCAAGTTATAGTAAATTATTCCTCAACTTATCTCAACCTAAGCAGCTTCATAATATTCAGATTTTAGAATTTGTAATCCTTACTCAGTTTCTGTTTTATCTTATTTTGTTTATTTCAAGTTTTTTATTTAAATGTCAGTCACTTAATACATAGAGTAATATTAGTTTCAGGAATAGAATTTAGAGACTTATCACTTACATATAATACCCAATGCTTATCACATAAGTGCCCTCCCTAATACCCATCACCCATGTAACCCATTCCTCAGCCCAACTCCCCTCCAGCAACCCTTAGTATATCCTCTAAAGTTAAGTGTTTTATGGTTTGCTTCTTTTTTAATTTTTCCCTGTCTATAATCCTTATTCTTAATTGGATAACACTCAAATCATAATGCTCCATGACCTCAATAATTTAGATATTAGTATTTATATAATTTAGAAACTGAGTGATAACATCATAGTAAGGCTCCTATGATACTCAATTTTATATGCCAACTTGGCTAGGCTATAAATGCCCAGTTATTTGATCAAACCAATTTAGATGTTGCTGTAAAGGTATTTTTTAGAGGTGATAAGCATTTAAATCAGTAGAGTAAGGCCAAATACCCTCTCCAAAATGTGGGTGAGCCTCATCAATCAGATAAAGGCCTTAAGACCAAAGACGGCAGTTTCCCAAAGAAGTAATTTTCAAGACTGCAACACAGAAACCCTGCCTGAGTCTCCAGTCTGCCACCGAATTCAGACTTACCTGAATTCCAGCCTGCCAGTCTCCCCTACACATTTCAAATTTGCCAGCCTCCACAATAGCACAAGCCCATTCCTTAAAATCAAGCAATCTCTTGTGTGTGTGTGTGTGTGTATCTCCACGCTACTGATCTATTTCTCTGGAGAACCCTAACAGAGCTCCCACTCGAAGAAACAACTTAGGTAGCACCTACAGTTTACATGCAATATTGTGTTAAGAAGTTTTAAGACAAAAAAATAAGATAAAATCCTTGCCCTTGAAAACCTTGATATTAATTGGGAGACAAATATACAGACACTACACAAATAACTAATTTATTTAACATTGCTCTTACCTTTATTACAAGAAAAACATCTTGGGAAGGATAAGTAATAGAAAAAATAGCTGATCTTGCCAAAGTGGTAATGGCAGCAGGTGGTACGTGTGGACGTAATAATCCTTTCATCTGCTCAGAATTAAGGTCAAAATAAAAGTTTTCTGAAATCTAAAACAACAAAAAAAAACTCATATACTAAATTTTAAAATCTGTATTTTACAAAAATCAAGCATACTTAGTCTTAAAATATTACAGATATTAGAACATTACACTAACATACAGTTTATCATATATTTTACCGACCAATCTTTACATGTCTAAATCAAAACAAAAAGAAATATACAAAACTATCTGAGAAATATACAAGAAATATATTCTAAAAAATTCTATCCCAAGCTCTTTTGATTAGAAATGTAACCTGTAATAAAGTACACAAAGAAATTATTGAGATTACCTCAAATTGAGAATTAAAAGAATTCAATAAATATTTTAGCAGATTTGATTTAGCAAATATAAGTTCCTGGAGCAGTTCCACAACAGAGATCTATATTATATTGACAGTGTAAGTCACTGAAAGTAGTTTCTACCATATATTAAGCTTAGAATATTAAGTTAAGAAATTCTATATGAATGGCTCCTGGGTGGCTCAGTCACTTGAGCATCCAACTTTGGCTCAGGTCATCATCTCACAGTTCATGGGTTCAAGCCCCACGTCTGGCTTTGCACTGAGAGCGCAGTCTGCTTTGGATTCTGAGTCCCATTCTCTCTGCCCCTCCCCCACTCATGCCATCTTTCTCTCTCTCTCAAAAATAAATAAACATTATTTTAAAAAATGGTGCATAAGATAGCCATCTGAAAGACTAAGTGTAATAAAGATAGAATGGTAAAACTAAAGCAGTATTTAAGATAAAAGATTTCAAGCATATATAAATGATCTTTTCAGCTACTGTGAATTTTTAAATTGCTCAACAGAACTTTGTAATGATTCTAATCCTGTGTACATCATTTGCCTAAAATGCTTTTCATGTATTAACTTTTTCTTAATTTTAAATAAAGTTGCCTCCACTATGTGCTTTTGGAACTCTTTCCATTAAATAAAAACTAGGTATCAAAAAACTATTTTATAGTAAGAAAATATGCTTAACAAGTCTTAATAAATTAAATTTCTATTTTCTTTTCAAAAGATCCATGTTTAGGGGCACCTGTGTGGATAGTAAGTTAAGCATCTGACTCTTGATTTTAGCTCAGATCATGATTTCAGAGTTCATGAGTTCAGGCCCCAAGTCGGGTCCTCTGCTGTCAGCGGGGAGCATGCTTGGAATTCTCTCTCTCTCCCTTTCCCTCTGCCCTGCCCCGCTCATTTTCTCTCTCTCTCAATAAATAAACTTTAAAAAATACAAATAAATAAATAAATAATCCATGTTTTAACAATTCTAAAAAAATTGTTACTTATTCATCTTATAAAACAACTTGAAAACAAGTTTCTGAAACCCAGGATTGTGACTATGTTTAAATCATATAATCTTACCTTTTTCTTTTCCTTGACATCATATAAAGCCAAACTTGCAAAAATAGGTTCAATTTCAATCTCAAACCTTTAAGAAAAAAAGCAATTAGTTTAACTTTTCTACATCTCTGCTATACCATCTATACTACTCATTCCTTCTGAAACACTTTTCCAAGTATATCTTTCAGTCTAACTCAACCACTACCTCCACTAGTTAATCTCATATATTCAATGTAGAAAACTAAGAAAACACATTAAAAATTTCAGAGAAAAACAGGAGCCTACAGAATTCCACCACATGGAGAGAACCAAAATTAACAGTTTCAGTGTCTATCCATCTAGACTATTGTCTATGTAGAACTGTACTTGGTAAATGGATTCTTTTAAATAAGTGTGTCACTGTATATTTAGTAGTCTGCTTTTTCAACTTAATATTTTATGGCTATATTTCCCTGTCATAAATATTAACCTAACCATACTTTTTTTTTTCTAACCATACTTTTTAATGATGGAATACAAATTTTTGCTATATGAATGTCAAAATACAAAACTCAAAATGTATTTTGTAACTGTATGCTTAAATCAAGATGTCTACTTTCACTTCCAAGAACCTGAATTATATACAGTAAACACTTAGTAACTATTTGCTGAATGAAATAATATGTGGGGCACCTGGGAGGCTCAGTCAGTTAAGTATCCAACTCTTGATTTCAACTCAGGTCATGATCTCAAAGTTGTGAGGTCAAGCCTCAACGTGGGGTTCCGCACTGAGCATGGAGCCTGTTTGGGATTCTCTCCCTACCTCTTTTTGTCCCTCCCCTATTAGTGCACGCTCTTTCTCTCTCTCAAAATAAATTAATTAATTAAAAACATTAAAAAAAAAAAAAAGAAATAATATCTAACATGAGTTTAACCAAAACTCTAGAGCAGTGGTTCTCAATAAAGGATGATTCTCCCCCCATTGGGACATTTGGCAATGTCTGGGAGCATTTTAAGTTATCATAACTGCAGGAGTATTACTGATATTTAGTGAGTAGAGAGGCCAGGGATGTGGATAAACATTCTGCACTGTACAGGAGAGCCCCTGACAACAAAGAATTATCCAGACAAAAATGTTAATAGTGCCAAGGTCATAAAAACCCTGTTCTACATTGCCATTTTTTTTTTTTTATGATAAATATCAAAGTCTTTGCAGCAGATAACACATAGTTGCACTGGGTTCAGTTTAATGAAGGGGGATACACAAAGATTTGGATAAGATTTAGGAAAAACAACTAGATAGAGAACAATTCTCTGGGGACAACAATAGCAAGGAGTCATTGCCAATCCAGAACAAAAAGGATACCTTGGAAGTGGTAAAACAAAACTGAGAAAGAACGGGTACATAAGGGCCTTTAAGAGAAACATTGGCCTAGCAGGGAATGAGTAAAAGGAAATAAATACCACTGACTTTACTCTCTTCCACCCTCTGACTTCCTGCTGATGTCTCACTTAACAGAACACAAGCCAGAATCCAAGAGAATAGGAATTCTGGTGCTACTGTCTACATGGCTCAACCTCTTCAAGGCCTACTATACAGACTGAAACACTCGTTACTGTCACTCTTTCTGATTCTGCAACTTCAGTGGGTACTGATATCACACTGGACTTTTAATATGCATCTCTTTATCTATTTATGACCACACAGATATCCTCTTTGGAATTCTTTTTTTTAATTTTTTGTTCGACATTTTCATTTATTTATACTTCTTTATGCACTCTATATAAGGATGCTTTGTCAAGTGAATGCATTAAAAATGTCTTCTCCCTCTGTATGACACAGAAAGAAAAACACAGATATCCAACTGTCCTGTCAATTTATTGAAAAGATTACCTTTCCCAACTGTCTATATAGTTGTCTCCCCTTATCTGCAAAAAATATGTTCTAAGATTCCCATGAGTGCCTGAAACCTTGAAGACAGTACTAAAACCCATATATACTATGTTTTTTCCAATACATACACTATCTGTGATAAAGCACAGGAAGAGATTAACAACAATAACTAATAAAACAGAACAACATACTGTAATAAAAGATACATAAATGTGGTCTCTAAATATCTTATTGTATTATACTCACCCTCCTTTTCCTTACAATGATACGACATGATTAAAAAAAAATCTATGTATGAGATTCATTGAGGTAAATGATGCAGACATTGTGACATAGGGTTATGCTACTATTGATCTTATGATAAGTCAGAAGGATCATCATCTGCATCGGGACTGCAGTTGACCACCGGTAACTGAATACCTGGAGAAGAGGGGGACTACTGTAGTGTCACTTTAACTGTAACTCAAAAATCCACATACAGGGGACACCTAGGTGGCTCAGTCGGTTGAGCGTCCAACTTCGGCTCAGGTCATGATCTCACGGTTCATGGGTTCGAGCCCAGCATTGGGCTCTGTGCTGACAGCTAGCTCAGAGCTTGGAGCTTGTCTTCGGATTCTGTGACTCCCTCTCTCTCTGACCCTCCTCTGCTCACACTGTCTCTATCTCTCTCTCAAAAATAAATAAAACACTTAAAACATTTTTTAAAAATCCACATACAGATCTATTTCTAGCCCTGGTCCACTGGATTATTTTTCTAATTGTGTATCAGTACTATAATGTCTTCATTAGCTTCTGTCTTAGTACCTAATTAGCTTACTGTAGCTTTATAATAAGTATTAACATCTATTTTGTTTTGTAAAGTGCTTTAAAACTGCCCTGCCTCCTTTCAGCTCTTTGTATTTTCATATAAATTTTAGATTCAGATAAAAATAAGCAAAATGAATCAAAGATAAATGTTAACAGCTTATTCAGAAAATCAGTATCCCATTTTGTAATTTAGCACCATAAAATTCATGCACAATAACTTTCTCTATGATATTCTTGGATAGTATTTAAAGATCTCTATTGTCAGTATAACGAACAAAAGTTAAAAGTTTTGAGGCAACAACCAGTGTGCTTCATATTAAGAAAAGCTACTAATGCATGACAATAATATTTTAAATGAGATATATCATTTGATCTTTTTTTTTTTAATGTTTCAAAAGGCTCTTGCATTATACAAAGGGACTACCAAGGTTGTATTTTTTTTCTTTCCTGTTTTTCAATGTATACACCTCATCCACTTAGTATGAAAACTCAAAAAAAGAATTCTATGTTACTCCCATGCAACCAAATATACGTGTGCTTGAGTCTGTCAAAAAACACTATTTAAGCACCAAATACTCAGTGGTTACCAAGCTGCAAAAAAGGCTGTTTTTTTTCTTCACTATTAAGTGCTCATTTATTTGAAATGTTGAGAATTCAAAAAAAATTTTAAGACTAATTTTTATTTATTTAATTTAATTTTTTTAAATGTTTATTTATTTTGAGAGAGAGAGAGAGAGAGAACAAGGGAGGGGCAGAGAGATGGGGACAGAGGATCCAAAGTGGGCTCTAAGCTAACAGCAGCAAGCCCAATGCAGGGCTCAAATTCACAAACCATGAGATCATGACCTGAGGCGAAGTCGGACACTCAACCGACTGAAAGATCCAGGCACCCCTAAAAAAGGAATTTTTTAAAATATTTATTTATTTTGAGATAGCACGAGCAGGGGAGGGGTAGAGAGAATAGGAGGGGGAGAATCCCAAGCAGGCTCTGCTCTGTCAGGGAGGGCCCCACAAAGGATTCGATCTCACAAACCGCGAGATCATGACCTGAGCCAAAATCAAGAGTCAGATGCTTAACCGACTGAGCCACACATGCACCCCTTAAAAGGAAATTTTTAATCACTCAGAGGCCTACTAAAACATACTACTGACAAAATAAGGGTGAGACCCTAAGCCCAAAAGACTGGTGTCTTTATAAAAAGTGAAAGAGACACCAGAGACCTTTCTCTTTTCATGCAGGAACAAAGAAAAGGTCATGTTAGGGAACAAGAAGAAGATGCCCATCTGCAAGCCAGGAAGAGAGCCCTCATCAGAAAACAATCATACCAATATCTTGAACTTCAATTTCCACTCATCAGCACTGTGAAAAAATACATTTCTGTTTTTAAGCCACTCAGTCTATGGTATTTTTTGTTAAGGTAGTCTGAACAAACTAATACAGGTATGAAGTTTCTCTCTGGGGTGATGAATATGTTCCAGAATTAGTCATAATTCTAATTCAGAGTTGTACAACTGTGAATTTACTAAAAGCCACTGATGTTAGACTTCCAGGGAAAATGGTGGAGTAGGAAGAGTCTAAGCTCACCTCCTCCCATAGATAACACCTGCATAGGTGTAAATAACCCAACCCAAAGACTGATAGAACAGATTCTCCACAGATAAATGTAGAGAAAGACCATATCAAAGAAAGGAGGAAGGGCAGAGACAAGGTCAGGAGCTAAATGAACCTGGAGAACTGTCCACAAGAAGGAAGGAAACAGCAGGTACAGAAAGGAGAAAAAACAAGACCCTCACAACAAGCACTCCAGGCACAGGGAACCCACAGGGGGTAGACTAATCCCATTAACATGTGACTCTGAAAATCAGAGAGGCCAGAGTTACCTGCAGACATGCCCTCTGCAATAGCCAAAGCGGTGCCACAGCCTGACAGTGTGCAAGCAGCCCTGATAGGGGCCAACACTAGTGACTCCTACCCTGGGAAGAGGGAAAAATAACCAAACACACAGGTCCCCCTGTGGCCCCAGGAGCGGGCTGGGGGCAGATAGCTGATCTGACTGCAGGCCTTGTCCATCAACAATAGCTTCTCAGGAGACAACACAGGGAAATTGTCTTGCAGTTCAGTGCTGCTACATCTCTGGCAAATGCCTGGCTGACTCAACTTAGGCCCAAGGTGACCCTAGACTCACCCACTAACAACACAGGGACCAAACCCTGTGTGCAAGAGGCAAAGAGAACCAGCACAGATGACAAACTAAAGGCAAAAGTAGCTCAGCCATGACAGGATACCTGAATCATACACAGGAGACCCCCTGAATCAGGGGACACTGGACAATAAAGCATTACAAGACCTCTTTTTTTTTTTTTTTTAATTTATTTCTAGGAGAGAGAGAGAGAGAGAGACAGAGTGAGCAAGGGAGGGTCCGAGAGAGAGGGAGTCACAGACTGAAACAGGCTCCAGGCTCTGAGCTGGCAGTCAGCACAGAGCCCGACGCGGGGCTCGAACCCACGAACCGCGAGATCATGACCTAAGCGAAAGTCAGACGCTTAACCGACTAAGCCACCCAGGCGCCCCTACAAGACCTCTTCTTAAGGCCACTACTTGCAAGAGCAGGAGACGTAGCTGACTTTCCTAACACACAGAAACAGACACAGAGACTTAAACAAAATGAGGAGACAGAGGAATCTGTCACAAATGAAAAAAACAGGACAAAAGAAAGCTAAATAAAACTGAAATAAGTAATAGGACTAACAGAGAATTTAAAGTAATGGTCATAAAGATACTCATGGGACTTGAGAAGGAGTGGAGGACCTCAGTGAGACCCGTAACAAAGAGATAGAAAACATAAAAAAGAACCAATCAGAAATGAAGAACTCAGTAACTAAAATTAAAAATATACTAGATGGAATAAAAAGGAGACTAGAGGAAACAGAAGGAAGGATTAGTGACCTGGAGAACTGAGAAATGGAAAGCAAACAAGCTGAATAGGAGAGAGGGAAAAAAATAATAATAAATGACAATAGACTTAGGGAACTCAGCAACACCATCAAGCATTAATAACATTCGCATTATAGGGATCTCAGAAGAAGAGAGGAAAGGAAGTAGAAAATTTATTTGAAAAAATAATAGCTGAAAACTTCCCAAATCTGGGGAAGGAAACAGAAATATAGATTGAGGAAGCACAGAGAGCCACCAACAAAATCAACCCAAGGAGGTCCACACCAAGACACACTGCGGCAAAAATGTAACCAAGACACATTGTAACTAAAATGGCAAAAAGCAGTGATAAACAGTATTTTAAAAGCAGCAAGAGAAAAGAAAACAGTTACATAGAAGGAAAACCCCATAAGGCTACCAGCCAATTGTTCAGCAAAAACTTTGCAAGCCAAGGGGAATGGCAGGATATATTCAAAGTCCTGAAAGAAAAAAACCTGTAGCCAAAAACACTTTATCCAGCAAGGCTATCATTTAGAACAGAATGAGGGTAAAGAGGTTCCCAGACAAACAACAGTGAAAGGAATTCATAAGCACTAAAGTAACCCTACCAGAAATTTTAAAGGGGATTCTTTGAGAGGAGTAAGAAAAGTAGGAAGCATAAAAGGAGGAAAATTAAGTATATCTCATGATACGAAGAAATGAGTAAAACTCAGTCCAGGGAGTCACAAAATTTAAAAAATGTAAAGCATGATACCTTTTATAAATGTTGGCTGGGGATGGTAAAGAATGGGTTCAAACTAAAGCAACCATCAACTTAATATAGACTGTTTATGCATAAGATGTCATACACAAACTTAATTGTAACCACAAATCAAAAACCAGTAATAGATACGCAAAAAATAAAGAGCTAGGGATCCAAGTATATCACTAAAGAAACCCAGCAAGTCATGAGAGAAGTGGGCAAGAGAAAAAAGTTAGAGACTATAATGCTAAGTGAAATAATTCAGTGAAAGACAGAACCCATATGATTTCATTCATATGTGAAATTTAAAACACAACACAAACAAACAAACCAGAGAGAAGGAGAGAGAGAGAGAAACCAGAAACCAGGTTCTTAACTACAGAGGACAAACAGAATACTACCAGAGGGAAGGTAGGCAGGGAAAGAGGATGGGTGAAATAGGGGAAGGAGTAAAACCAGAAAATAATATAATACCATATGTGAATTATATTGGAATTAAAATTTTTTAAATAAAAACAAATAAATAAACCACTGACTTTAATAGGGTAGATTTTACATGGAAATTATACCATAATAAGGCTATCAAAAAAACAAAAACAAAAAAGTATTAAAAGAATTGATATCAGCTATCCTGATATTCAAAAGACAAAATGCTAAAGCTCTAACAGATTTCTAAATAAATCTAAGTAAATATATAATGCCTTAGCTTTCAAAGGAAGAAAACTGCTCAAGATATCCAAAGAAGTGGTCTGTCCCTATTACCACTTTTAGGAAGTTCTATGTATAAAACTTCCTTTTTCATAAGCTAGAACTAATAACTAACTATAATAATAACATGATATAATGAAAAGAGCATAGAGATTTTTTTTTGGTTTTTTGTTTTGTTTTTTTTTTTCAGTTACTGGGTGCAAAACAGTGAGCATGCCAGCCAGTTCACTTAACAAATGCTTCTGAATCTTGGTTTCCTCATTTGTAAATAAAGGAAATGATATCTACCTTATAGAATTACACTGAAAACAGGGTGAATTAAAATAGAAATTAAAATAAAACAAAGCACTTTGTGAAGAATATAAATTCAAGACGTTATCATTTTGATGATGTTAGTTCAGAAGTCATTTAACTTCTTTACATAAAGAAAAATATATATACTTCAAAATCTTCAAAAAACCCACAAAGCCTACCATGTAACAAATATATAATCAAGTCTTTAAGGGAAAAGATACTTTGTGCCTTTATATTCCCCAAATCAAGTACAGTGTCTGGTAAACACAAGAAATTTAGCATATTATTTTTCAATTTTAAGACTAATTATATAGCTGTGACAAACAGTCATCTTCGCCAATGAGTCAAAAATGTTCTTAAGCTCACCTTCATACACAGGTTTTTTTTTTTAAATTTTTTTTTAACAAATAGTTTATTGTCAAATTGGTTTCCATATAACACCCAGTGCTCATCCCCACAAGTGTCCTCCTCCATGCCCATCCCCTCCCCTCCCCTCCCCCCCCCACATCCATCAGTCCTCAGTTTGTTTCTCAGCATTCAAGAGACTCTCATGGTTTGCCTCTCTCCCTTTCCCCCACCATTTCTCCCCTTCTTCTCCCCCATGGTCCTCAGTTAAGTTCCTCCTAATCCTCCTATATGTGCAAACATATGATATTTGTCCTTTTCTGCCTGACTTATTTTGCTAAGCATAACACCCTCAAGGTCCATCCATGTTGCTACACATGGCCAGATTTCATTCTTTCTCATTGCCACGTAGTATTCCATGGGATAGATAAACCACATCTTCTTGATCCATTCGTCCGTTGATGGACACTTAGGCTCTTTCCATGTTTTAGCTATTGTTGAGAGTGCTGCTCTTCATACACAGTTTTAAAGCTTAGTAGCATTTAAAATTATGTAGAGAAAAACAATACTTCTCAAAAGGACACAAATACAAGCATAAAATCTACTACGATTTTGTGATACAAATACTCAAAGCATTATTTGAAAAATAAAAGCTATACAGTAAACAAAATAAATACTCACTTGAGGGATAAACATTTTACAAGAAGTCTTTGACCAAAATGTTCTTTGGGCACATCAGGAACACTAAGTCGTTCTATTGGCTCTTCCTACAAATTGATAAGCAATACTAAAATGAACATTCGTCATATGTCAACCCTTTATAATTTTCTAATAACTTATTTTATTAATCTGATACGTTTAGTCTTCACAACTGAGCACAAAAAGTAAGAACCAATTTACCCTCAAACAGAAATCATTAGATCCTAAATGTGCTCAGTTAACATAAAGTATATTAAGTTATATATTAAGCATAATATATAATATATATTTCATTTACTAAAATTTATACCTATGCTTCAGGTAAGTTTTATTCCCTATATTATTAGAATATTTTATGCGATACTCCCAAAATATCTATCTTAACAATCATCTGCTTCTTTATACACAAATATCTATACCTCATCTGGTGACGGGTGCAGTGCAAAGAGCTCCTTGTGACGGTTTGATTTCCTTTGGTCATCATTCTGACGGTCTATTTCTTCATTGGGTGTTCGATCAAGTAAATTAGGAAGCAAAGCATCAGGAAGTGAATTTTTCAAGTCAAAAATACTGCAGGCCCAGCTACCCCTTGGAGTATCATCTATTGACATTGAACGTCTTTTGAGATCATCCTGTCATGCAACACATTAAATATAAATATGTTACTTAAGAAATTAAAAAATAAACTGCTTTAAAAAATTTCTTGTAATCATTTAAAAATAAAAGTATTACTTGTTCATCCTGGTAGTTGTTGCCATCCGGAGCTTCATCAGATTCAAAGACCTGTTTGGGCAAACCTTTTTGCCTTTCTTTCTGTTTATCTAATGTATTAGGGTTAAATCCTGTTCCCAGTTTATGATATCTATTCAAAATAAAATAGTTAAATACATATCAGATTTTGGAAATGTTTCATTTTCAACATATTGTAATAAGCCCACTATTCTCTGTATTATTTCTTTACATCAATAAGGATACATCCCAGCAGTTTTGATTGTGTGAAACATTTAACCAGAGTAATTGATTAGGAAGACTTCTATTCACAATTCCTTTACTCCAACTAGAGAACAGAGACATTATGAGATTCCAGAAGTAAATCATATTGTCCTCCTTTCCACAGCAACCATGAATATATAACTTAAGTTGTACTTACAATTCAGAGATTTTTTTTTCAATAAAAAGAAGAGGAGGAGAAGCCAGGTTAAAGAATAAAATGACAGAGTTGAAAATATATATACATTCATAACAATGTAAATTTTTCACAGGCAGAAAACTATAAAGCCACAAAAAAGTTCCTATATCTCATTATGTATACATGATCTTAAACAAGCTAAAGCTGCAGACTTTAAAAAAATTTTTTAATTGTTTATTTTTATTCTTGAAAGAGAGAACGAGACAAAGCACGAGGGGGAAAGGGCATAGAAAGAGAGAGAGGGAGACACAGAATCTGAAACAGGCTCCAGGCTCTGCGTGGGGCTTGAACTCAAGAACAGTGAGTTCATGACCTGAGCCAAAGTTGGATACTCAACTCACTGAGCCACACAGGCACCCATAAAGCTGCAGACTTTTAAAATGAAAAACATGGCACAAAAACAGACACACAGACTAATGGAATAGAATAGAGAATTCAGAATTGGACCCACAAATATATGGCCAACTAATCTTTAACAAAACAGGAAAGAGTACCCAGTGGAAAAAAGCCTCTTTAACAGATGATGCTGAGAGAACTGGACAGCAATGTGCCAAAGAATAAAACTAGATCACTCTCTTACACCATACACCAAAATAAACTCAAAATGGATAAAGGACCTAAATGAAAGACAGGAAACCACCAAAGCTAGATGAGAAAGCAGGAAACAACCTCCTTGACCTCCACCGCAGCAACTTCTTACTTGACACATCCCCAAAGGCAAGGGAATCAAGAGCAAAAATGAACTATTGGGACCTCATCAAGATTAAAAGCTTCTGCACGGCAAAGGAAACAATCAACAAAACTAATAGGCAACCGACGGAATGGGATAAGATAGTTCCAAATGGCATATCGGATAAAGGACTAGTATTCAAAATCCATAAGGAACTCACCAAACCCTACACCCAAAAAACGAATAATCCAGTGAAGAAATGGGCAGAAGACATGAACAGACACTTCTCCAAAGAGGACATCTAGATGGCCAACAGACACATGAAATACTACCTCACACCAGTCAGAGTGGCTAAAATGAGCAAATCAGGAGACTCTAGATACTGGCGAGGATGTGGAGGAACAGGCACCCTCCTACACTGTTGGTGGGAATGTAAACTGGTACAGCCCCTCAGGAAAACAGTACGGAGGTTCCTCAAAAAATTAATAATAGAACACCCCTATGACCCAGCAGTAGCACTGCTAGGAATTTACCCAAAGGATAGAGGAGTGCTGATGCATAGGGGCACATGGACCCCAATGTTCATAGCAGCACTTTAAACAATAGCCAAATCATGGAAAGAGCCTAAATGTCCATTAATTGATGAATGGATCAAGAAGATGTGGTATATCTATACAATGGAATACTACATGGCAAAGAGAAAGAAAGAATGAAATCTGGCCATGTGTAGCAACGTGGATGGAACTAGAGGGTGTTAGGCTGAGCGAAACAAGTCAGGCAGAAAAAGACAGATACCGTTATGTTTTCACTTATAAGTGGAAGAGGAGGAGAGACTTAACAGAGGACCATGGGGGGAGGAGAAGGGGAAAAAACAGTTGGGGAGAGGGAGGGAGGCAAACCATGAGAGACTCTTGAATACTCAGAACAAATTGAAGGCTGATAGGGGTGGGGGAGAGGGGAAGGGGGGTGATGGGTACGGGGGAGAGCACTTGTTGGAATAAGCACTGGGTATTATATGGAACCCAACTTGACAATAAACTATTAAAGAAAAAAATAATAATAGGTTAAAAAAATGAAAAACAGCAAGATCTCCACCACTGTATACATATATTATGTAACAATATATGTTACATAATATTGTATTAGACTTAGAATAACTCTTAAATCAATGTAAACTTCTTGCCTGAAAACTCAATATCCAAAAGCATTAAATAGACACTAAGACCCAAGAGCAATTACTGTTCCACACCTCATATAGTACAACTGGGGAAAATTTTAACTGGAACAAAAACAATCATGATTACCAGAGGATGATATGGTTCTTGCCACCAGTGAATTTATGAAATAGTGAAGAATCACACTTAACATGAATCATTCGTATTGTGTCTTGTTGCTAAAGATATTAAAATAGCAGCTACACGATGTTCATATCACTGCGTAATCACAAAATAAAAGACAGCATTTTCCTCTGGAAGAACTAAAATAAAGATACTCAATTTAATAACATAAAAGGTATTATTCAAAAGCAGGTGTTTTAATCTTTCATAAAATGTTTAAAGTGCCTTAATTTGTGAGGTTGTGTGTCTAAGTTGCTCTAATAAAAGAAATGTGTTACATTCTGCCTCCTTTATGACCTAAAAAATTGACAGTATAAAACTCACAAGAGCTGAGAAGAATAGCATGTTGCAGGATACTCTTTTTTCTTAAAGCTTCTTTTTTTTAAAGTTTATTTATTTATTTTGAGAAAGAGAGAGACAGAGACAGAGAGTGGGGGTTGGGGGCAGAGAGAGAGAGAGGGAGAGGGAGAGAGAGAGATAGAGAGAATCCCAAGCAGGCTCCATGCTGTCAGCACAGAGCCCAATATGGGACTTGAATCACAAACCATGAGATCTTGACCTGAATGAAAACTAAGAGTCACATGCCTAATGAACTGTGCCACCTAGGTGCCCCAATCAATTCTCTTCTAAATTATCACTCTGACCTCTAGTTGGTTGCTATGATAAGGCTCTACATGATTACCCTTCCAACCCCACACATACACCACCACTGCTCTGACCTCATATCTCAGCATTCTTTCCCTCATTTATCCTTATTCCAGTCACACTGACCTCTTTGCTATTCCTTGAACACCCCTAGCACACTTCCAAATATGAAGCCTTTGCATATGATGTTCTTCCCTCTGCCTAATACACTCTTCCCCCTGAAATCCAGAGGGCTCACTCCCTCACTCCCTTCAGGTCTTGGCTCAAATTCACCTTATCAGTAAGGTCTCTTCTGATCAGTTCTACAAAGTAGGAAATTTATCCCCTCTTTCTTGGCTCTCCCTATTCAACTCATCCCACGTTTTTTCCTCCATAAGAGTTACCTCCACCATACCTATTATATATTTATCTGTGTTTGTGTCTTGTCCATTTCCCTTATACTCAAATAGAAGGTAAGTTCCATGAGGGTAGGCAGTTGGGGTTTTATTGACTGCTGTATCATCACTGCTTAGCAGAGTGCCTGGCACATACTAGACTGAGAAAGTATTTGCTGAATGAATAAATAAATGAAGTACCCTCTGTTCCTTTATCCTTCTGTGGTGAGTTATAGAAAAATGGCATGGTTTCATCTTATGGCTTACTATTCTACTCTTCAGTCATGTCTGCCTGCTTTGCCATTAAGCCCATCTGCTGAATTTTTTATTTTTTCACTGAATCAAATATTAATTTCCAAAGACAACCAGTTGATTTTTACATGATTATCATATATTTCCATGTCTCCTTGAGGATACATGTATTTTTTAATGTTTACTTATATTTAAGAGAGAGAAAGAGGGATAGTACACAAGCAGGGGAGGGGCAGAGAGAGATGCAGACAGAATCTGAAGCAGGCTCCAGGCTCTGATCTTTCAGCACAGAGCCCGACACGGGGCTCAAGATCATGAGCCATGAGATCATGACCTGAGCCAAAGCTGGATGCTCAACTGACAGAGCCACCCACACACCCCTCTACTGCCAACTTTAAAATGTTAATTCTGTTATTTGTAGTTTGAGAATTCTTTTGAAGCATGCTGGTCTTCATCAAATAGTTGGCAATTTTTGGGTTCTGTGATCATTTTTAAATTTATAACCCCATACCTGCCTGGAAACAGTATCTGCTTTGCTCAGCCCATATCCAGTGGTTGTGGAAAAGAGGTAAGTCACACTGCCAGGCAGAATCTGCCAGTAGCTACTCTTTTGGGTATGAGGGGCTCCTTCTTCTTCCATAGCATGCCCACCTTGGCCACTATGTTATCAGCTAAAGACCCCATAATAGATGCTCTAAAAACAAGGCAGATAGCTCTGCAGCCACTCTTGTACAAACATGGTACAGGGGATTTCAAAGTAACCAAATGTCAAACAGTTACCCCAGGTCTCCCATCTATAGCCTGAATTCACTGCTTCTGAGCTTAAAGCGCTACCGAGGCTTCTGCATATATCTTCTCCTTAGATTATTCTGTACTATGGTTTCTTTTTATGTCCCAATCACAACTATCTTCTACCTTTCAGGGATACTTTAAAACTTGTAGTCCAACAAAATTACCCCTTCGTCATTTACTACTGCTGATAATAAATAATATCCGATGTAACAGAAAAAATGTCAGCATTAGAATCTGATGTTCCTAGGTTCTAATCTTGGCTATCCCATTTTCTAGCTGTGGGACCTCAAAGACATTACTTAACTGCTCTGAGCCTAAGCTATCGTATCTGTTGGAACCTTAACTAAAAGGAATGTAAAGTGTGCAATAAAATGCCCCACACATAGTGAGCACCCAAAAGTGTTAACTACCTTACCCTCTTGTCTAAACCAAGGTCAGCATCCCATGATGAGAGTTAAGTAGCAGACTCCATGATTCTGAGATTAATATGTTTTGCAACTAATCTTTTTATACTAAAATTTCTGATTAGAAGTTTCCAACACACATTCTTCTTTACGTAGAGGTAAAGATTTTTGAGTTATCTGACAGAGGAACAGTTCTCTTCAGTAATGTCTAAAATCTAGTTCTTGAAATACTTATCAAAATTGTAAGTTCATAAAAACAGCTCTTCTTTATAAAGGGTAGCAGACTGTGCTTTTATTAGGTCACACTAAAACTAAAAAGCATGTCAGCAGTATCCCCAACTGATGCTTAGCATAATATTAAACCCGGTGAAATAAGACAGCAGCCATAAGGGCAAAACAATAGCAAAAGATACATCACTGTTGATCGTACAATTTAGCACAGATAACTTCATTTCTGAAAACTATGTCATAACAGAATTCTCTACTACTTCAGTCACTATATTTCCTTTAGAAAACTAAAATAAGGCTAAGAATTTTCAGTACAAAGACTCTTCATTATGCAAATTAAAATTAGCAAAGGAAACTTTTATTTCTTAATCTGACTTGATATCTCAAACACCATCCATCAGAAAAATAAATTTTGTGGGAAAACAAAATACTATTTTTTTAAAATATTTACCTGATTAGATGTGCAGGTCAAGAGTCTACAAATAGTTACTAAAGGGTAGAGACCTTTCAAACAGCTTGATCAGGAAAACAGGCTATTCAATTAAACTTAACTATTTAGGTTTCAATAAACTAGATTCTTTTTGAGAAATACAAATTATTGTCAATACCTACCTATGAATTCCCAAAAGAATTAGGCTATAAATTATTATAATTATACATTATTAGTTATTAATGATCTATGACAATACAGAAATACTACTGACAAACATATTGTTCTATACGGAAAGTGAGAGTAAGCAGCAGTAATTGCATAACTCCTAAGGAGAAAACATCTATATACAAAATGTTCTTCTTTTGCTTATTCAACTATTTTTTTAAATGAATTTTCAGGTCTCATAGTTATTATTTTTTTAATGTTTTATTTATTTTTTAGAGACAGCAAGTGGGAGAGGGACACAGGGTGTGTAGCAGGCTCTGCATTGACAGTAGCGAGCCTGATGTGGGGCTTGAACTCATGAACCAGAGATCATGACCTGAACTGAAGTCAGAAGCTCAACTGACTAAGCCACCCAGGTGCCCCAGGTCTCATAATTATTATTAATCTACCTTAATACATTTATAGATCCTACTCAATATTTTTTAATGTTATAATAAACATATAACTTACTTTCTGATCACAATTGCCCAGTCTTCTGTATAACTTCTTACACAGTCTCTAACATGTGGATCCATTTCACTATTTCAAAAAAGAAAAGACATTAGTAATTTATTAAGAAAAGCATTGATGTTTGTGAATTTGGTTGCTTCTGTTCTTGTTCATATAATAGGAAACACCACCACCACAAGAATAGGATCTAAGTAAAATCAGGAAAGGTAAACTTTCCACAGTTACACTAAAACCAAAAATAGGTAAATGTCTCCTTACCTTTCTTCAGGTACAGCTGAAACAAGTGTTCTACAGTCCCTAGGACTATAAACAACTTCAATATCATCTGGAGGGAATTCAATCAAATCCCTTAAAGGTCCAGAATCCACAGCTAAAGGATGAGTAATGAGGTATTCTTCCAAATCCACTGGATCCACTGCTTCAGTAAGGGGCACCTATTTTATAAAGAGGGGTGGATATGAGAGGTGAGTAGAAAAGAAGAGGTGAATGTAAAAATTTTTAAACTTTAAGCAAAGGAAATTTATTATTTTAAAAAATATACATTTTTGTAGTCATTTCTAAATATTACTTTTAAAATGTCAGCAGAGGGGCACCTGGATGGTTCAGTCTGTTAAGCACCGGACTCTTGTTTTCAGCTCAGGTCATTATCTCACAGTTCCTGAGATCAAGTCCCACACCAGACTCTGTGCTGACAGCTCGGGGCTTGCTTTGTCTCTCCCTCTCTTTCTGCCCCTCCCTGGCTCACACACGTGCAGGCATATATACACACTGTGTCTCTCTCAAAACAAATAAATAAACATTTTAAAAAATAAAATAAAGGGTGCTTGGGTGGCTCAGTCAGTTGAGCATCTGACTTCAGCTCAGGTCATGATCTCTTGGTTGGTGAGTTTGAGCCCTGCATGGGGCTTGCTGCTGTCAGTGCAGAGCCTGCTTTGGATCCTCTGTCCCCCTCTCACTCTGCCCCTCCCTCACATACTGTCTTTAAAAATAAACATAAAGAAAAAAAAAAAGGATAAAATAACATGTCTACAGAGATTCAGCCAGGTGCACTAAAGAAACCAAAAAGTGTTGGCCACCTTCTACTTGTTTATTCACTGGGTCATATTATAAGCTGGCTTATTAGACTTTGCCCATTCTCCTCACATAAAATTAGTAAACATAATTAACAGTTTTAGAATACAGTGACAAAATGCTCTTTGGAAGGATTCTTTTTTTGTTTTTTATATCTTTGAAATTGTCACTGCTAAGTTTCCAAGCAGTGCTTTCACCTTATTGTTATTATTGACTATTCTAGTAAAACTACATAAACCAGTCTGTGGGAGGCTGAAAATGGCCCTCCAAAGGTATCCACATCCCAACCCGTGGACCTTAGATGACAAAAATAAATAAATAAATAAATACAAATAAAAAGGTATTTAAAGATACGATTAAGGATCTTAAAATGGGGGTATTATCCTGGATTATGAGTGGGCCTAAGTGCAATCATATGTATCTTCATATGAAGACAGAGGCAATTTGGGCCACAAAGAAAAAACCATATGAAGACACAGCAGAGAGAAATTTGAAGATTCTGGCCTTAGACAGAAGTGATACAGCCTCCAGCAGCCACCAAAATCTGAACGAGGCAAGGCACTGATTCTGAAAGAAGCTTCTGAAGGGAGTGTATGTAACCTCACCAAAACCTTGATTTCTGCCCACTGATATCAAGCTCTGGACTCTAGCACTGTGAGAGAATGAATTTCTGTTGTTTTATGCCACATAGGTTGTGGTAATTTGTTCTGGCAGTCACAGGAATAGTAAAAGTATCTATTAGCAATTAATAGAATATTCATGGAATTCCTTAGCCACACTGAAATTATACTTTTTAATAAGATACCCTACTTCCTTTCTGACACAAGAAAACATATTCACGCAAAGCTATGAAGAGTTATATAATAAATGTCCAGTTGTGGACAATGAAAATATGAACATGTAATTTCTCAAGATATTCAACTGGGTAAAAACACTGAGACTTGCAGGTATATGTTACTATATAGAGGGTGCATTAATCTATGCTGCTTTGGACTAAAGAACTAGCAACAGGTAAAGCAACATTTTAAAAACAGTTAAGTAAAACAATAAATGACTAGCATATCACAAACACTCGAAGACAGTATCTATTATTATCAATTATATGTGTTTTCATTCAAACTCTCCTAAACCCTGTAAGTTAATCAGTATTTCAATTCTACGAATAAAGGCATTTGTGCTCAAAGAAGTCAAACAACTCCTGAAAATAAAGCAGCCACAAATGACAGAGTAAAATTTTAAAATGGGTCTTCAAGGGGTGCCTAAATGGCTCAGTTGGTAGAGCAGGTAACTCTCAATCTCACAGTTGTGAGTTCAAGCCCCACACTGGGCATGCAGCCTACTAAAAAAAGGGGAGGAGGAAGGTCTTCAAGCTCTTAAATTTATGGGTTTTCTCTCATAAGCATTCTATCTTACCTATTTTCTCAAGTACATAATATACTATCATGGTGTTCTTAATTCAAGGAAAGAAGCAATTCAATAGGGAAATGGAATATTCTTCAACCATAATTGCTGAAAAAACTGGGTATCTATATTGGGGAGGAATGAATCTCCATCCTTGCATCACAACGTATACAAAAATTAAATTGAGATGGATATGGACAAATATAAAAACCATAAAACTGCTAGAAGGAAACATAGGAGAACATCTTCATGATTTGGGAGTAAGCAAAAGCTTCTTAGACATGACATAGAAATAGTCATAAAAGAAAAATCTGATACATCTAAAGACAGTTTAGAAAATGAAAAGGCGGGGCGTCTGGGTGGCTTAGTCGGTTAAGCATCCGACTTTCGCTTAGGTCATGATCTCGCGGTTCGTGGGTTCGAGCCCAGCGTCAGGCTCTGTGCTGACTGCCAGCTCAGAGCCTGGAGCCTATTTCGGAGTCTGTGTCTCCCTCTCTCTCTGACTCTACCCTGCTCAGGCTGTCTCTCTCTCTCCCTCTCCTAGAAATAAATAAAAAAATAAAAAATAAAAATAAAAAAAAAGAAAATGAAAAGGCAAGCCACACAAAGAGAAAATATTCACAAAACATATTTAACAAGGAACTGGTGTCTAGAATATATAAAGAAGTCGAACATCTCAATAATAACATAACAAACCACCTCTCAAATGGGGAAGAAAAGTTGATAAGACATTCACAAAGGAAGATATAGGAATGGCCAGTTGGTTAGCCCATTAAAAAGTGTTAAATATTCAAAGTCACAAGGAGGCAATTCCACTTGCTGGCAGATGGAATAAACACATTTGTCCCTATTCTTCCCACTAATTAAAACTATACACCGTGGACAGTCTGTATAAAAGAAACATCAGAAGACTCCAGGGGCACCTGGCTGGTTCAGTCAGTTACACATCAGACTCTTGGTTTTATCTCAGGTCATGATCTCAGTTTCGTGAGTTTGAGACCCGTGTTGGTCTCAGTGCTGGCAGCGCAGAACCTGCTTGGGATTCTCTCTCTCTCTCTCTCTCTCTCTCTCTCTCTCTCTCCTCTCTGTCTCTGTCTCTGTCTCTCTCTCTCTCCCTCTCCCTCTCCAATCTCTCTGCCCCTCCTACATTCATATCTCCGTCTACCTCGGAATAAATATATAACCTGAAAAAAAAAAAAAAAAAAGACTCTATGGGCCCCTGAGTGGCTCAGTTGGTTACATCTCTGACTTTGGCTCAGGCCATGATCTCATGGTTCGTGGGTTCGAGCCTCACATCAGACTCTGGACTGATAGCTCAAAGACCGGAGCCTGCTTTAGCTTCTGTGTCTCCCTCTCTCTTTTTTCTCCTCCTCTGCTCACACTCTCTCTTTCTCTCTCTCTCCCTCTCACCTCTCTCTCAAAAATAAACATTTTTTAAAAGACTCTAAAAGGTAGAGAAAAAGGCAAATCAGCAGGGATCTCAGAATGCAAGGAATGGCACAACAGTGAGTTAAATAAAATTTCTTTTTGCCTTATGTACTCCAGACTTGTAGCTACAAAAGTTCACAAACCAGAAACACCAAGGAAGATGCAGGGTGGGGTTAGCAGGAGCCCCAACAAAGTCCTGTTCTTCCAATCAAAGGACCAAGAAAGGGGCAACAAAGCAAAATAGAAAAGTTTTAGACGATAACTACTCTACTGTAGCCCAACACTATGTGAAAAATTGTGGACCCACTCATATCTACACAAGCATGGCCAAGTGGAGAGCTAGAATTCACTCTCACACAGTTGTAACAAGGCATTCAACATTCTCCACCAAGCATCATATCACAGAAATCAGAGGAGGGACCTGGGATTTTCATACCTACAGGGAAGTATAAGCCCTCCGCCCCCACAGTGTCACTGGAGACCATATAGGGACATCTACTCATATGCAGTAATAACAAGGCACTTCTTCCTCTTACTGCTGGGATAGTATCAGAGGAGATCTACATATAATACAATAAAGGGTAAAGGGATGTAAAGGCACATAAAATTTCTAGACCTCGCTCAAATTGGTAAAATGTCAATACCAGTTTTGTGATTAAATTATGTATATATAATATCGTAAGCAACCATTAAAAAGGCTATGAAAAGATATGCAATTAACAACATGATAGACAATCAAAATGGAATTATAAAAAATGTTCAGGTAACCCACAGAAAGATTTAAAAAAAAAGAAGAAGGGGCGCCTGGGTGGCTCAGTCGGTTAAGCCTCCGACACTGGCCCAGGTCACGATCTCACAGTTAGTGGGTTCAAGCCCCACGTTGGGCTCTGTACTGTCAGCTAGCTCAGAGCCTGGAGCCTGCTTCTGATTCTGGGTCTCCCTCTCTCTCTGGCCCTCCTCTGCTCACACAGTGTCTCTCTCTCTCTCTCTCAGAAAGAAATAAAACATTAAAAATTTTTTTAAAAAAAAGAAAAAAAAAGTAGAAAACAAAAAACAGAGAGAACAAAAATTAAAATGGCAGACTAAAGCTCTAGCAGAATAACATTAAATATAAATGGTGAACATACACCAATCAAAAGAGAATGGCAAAATGAATTTAAAAATATGTCCTCCTCATATCAGATAAAGGGCTAGTATCCAAAATCTATAAGGAACTCACCAAATTCCACACCCGAAAAACAAATAATCCAGTGAAGAAATGGGCAGAAGACATGAACAGACACTTCTCCAAAGAGGACATCCAGATGGCCAACAGACACATGAGAACCTGATTTTGGCTGAGTCTGTCTCTGCTGCCGTCTGGACTCTTAGGGCTCAGGGGCAGAGTGGGCAGGGGGGAGGTGGGGCCAGGGGGGCATGGTACTCGGGGGTCTGGGGACTTGGCATCACAGACCCTCAGCAACACTTGCATGCTGCCCCTGACCTCCCCACCACCCACAGGGGAGGGCACACACCTGCGAGAAAGCATCTACCGTGAATCTCAGCACTCTGAATGTCGCTGGCTGGTCCCTCTTTGTAATGGACACCTCCCACCTCTCTGAAAGGCCCACCCCAGCTCCCATTGTTTCCTCTGGCCTGGTGTGTATTCCAACACAATCAAAGTGGAAGCGAAATCCACCTGCAATCCATCACAGCACACAAACTCATGACTCAGCCTCGCGAAGGTGCGCACACGGAGCATTATTACATTGGCATTGGGTGGAAACTCAGATATGGTCCATTTATTAATACTTTTCAGTATATTTTGGAGTACAGACTTTTTCAAAATTAGAAAATCTTTCTATGAAGTCATCTTATTCAATAATCCTCATTATTTTTAACTATTAGAGATATCAGTCCCTTTACCTCATAGGGAAAAGGAACACAGAAAATCCAGTTTTACATACTTGGAAATATAATAAAAAGTGTGTTTTTCCCTTAATTACCTATGTCTGAAATGGCATATTTGAACACTTTGGAACTTGGAAATTTCTGCAGCATTTATGTGTGTGCCAAATAAGGTTGCCTTTCTTCTTTTTTACCGTATTTCATTGTCTTCTTAACTGTGTGAAAGAATCCACAAGTTAGATATTGTATGCAAATCTTCTGCAACGTGCATGTAATACACAACTGATTGGATCAAGAATTCCCAATAACTTATTAATCGTAAGCATGATTTCTGGTTCTAAAGTGTTATGTCCTCTTTTTAACAATGAAAAGCAAGGAGTCAATGTCGAATGTCACTGGCTCTTGTTGCATTTTGGTTTTTATGGCTACTGAGACAATTTTTAAAACCCACAGGAATTTGATGGGATGCCAAGCAAACATTACCTGCAGTTGAGATCTCTTCAGACTTCAGGATTGGGTGCCTAGCAGGGCAGAGCCACCAATAATGACTTCCTTGATTGTTTAGAAATGTTTTTAACAAGTGGTACACATTAAAAAAGGTAAGTAGGCATTCACCTAGAACATTCTCCTGCTGTCACTGCTGTTTATTTCTCGCCAAAGCTTGTTTTGTTATCACTTCCACTTTTTCCTTGGAAATCTCAGAATCAATCGCATAGCAAGACAACAGTGTGCAATGTACTTCATGTGTCTTCATGATCTTCACATCCAAGTAGCACATGTAGCTCTCAAATATTGTTACCCAAGTTGAGTTAAATATAAATGTTTGTGATTGGGAAGCGCATTTTCCAACTCCACTCTTCACACGACAGAAAACTCACCAACAGAAT
>NW_024081153.1:1050657-1056576 GCF_003009895.1 Hyaena hyaena
GAAGGAGGGCACTTTGGGGATGAGCACTGAGTGTTATGTAGAAACTAATTTGACAATAAACTATTTGTAAAAAAAATAAATAAATAAATAAATAAATAAAAAAAAAAAAAGATAATATAAAAAAGTTAAAATAGGAGAATGGGGAAAAAATATACCATACAGACATTAATCAAAAGAAAGCAGAAGTGGCTATATTAATATCAGATAAAGTAGACTTCAGAGCAAAGAAATGTAGTATATAAAAAGGGTCATTACCAGGGCACTTGTGTAGCTCAGTTGGTTAATGGCCCAATGCTTGATCTCAGCCTCAGGTCATGATCTCACAGTTTGCAGAATGGAGTGCAGAGCCTGCTTGGGATTCTCTCTCTCTCTCTCTCTCTCTCTCTCTCACTCTCTCTCTCTCTCTGCTTCTCCCCTGATTGTGCATGCTCTCTCTTTTTCTCAAGATAAATAAATAAACTTAAAAGGGGGGGCACATTATCTCATGATAATAGCTATGATCCAACATAAATACACAGCAATCTTAAAGGTGTATGTACTAAATAACTATAAATTATGTGAAGCAAAAACTAATAGAACTGAAAGGAAAAATAAGATGTATCTACAATTACAACTGGAAACTTCAAGCCATCTCTCTCGACAACTGATAGACAACCAAAGAGAAAACCAACAAGGGTATGGTAAAATTCAACATCAACATCAACAGGATTTAACTGACATTTATAGAATAGTCTACCCAACAACAGAATAAACACTCTTTTCAAAACCCCAAAAAGCATAGGTGTGCCTGCATGGCTCAGTCAGTTAAGTGTCCGACTCTTGATTTCAGCTCAGGTACTGATCTCTAGGTCATGAGATTGAGCCGTGGGAGATTCTCTCTATCCCTCTCCCTCAGCGACTCCCCCACTTGGTCTCTCTCTCTCATAGAATAAATAAATATATTTTTTAAAAAGCCCCCAAAAGCATATACCAAGACAGACCATATCTTGAAGCATAAAACCGGCCTCAACAAATTTAAAAAACCTGAAATCAAAGTGCATTCTCTAACCATAATATAATCAAATTAGAAATTAGCCACAGAAAGATAACAGGAAAATCTCCAAACACTTGGAAACTAAATAATACACTTCCAAATAACCCCTAAGTCACAGAAGTCTGAAAAGTGAAATTTAAAAAATACCCTAAACTAAATGAAAATACGTAAAATTTGTGGAATGAGGGAAATGCAAATCAAAAATACAAGATACTAGTTAATATCCATCACTAGAAAGCAAGTATAGGACAGGAAGTCTTTTGAATGTTCCCAAAATATCATACCAAAAAAGAGAATTACCATATGATCTACTAATTGCACGTCTATGTACTCCACCCAAAAATTGCAAATCGAGACTCAGATTACTAGTACACTCATGTTCATAGCAGCAATACTACCATCAACCCAATGTCCATCAACAGATGAATAGATAAACAAAATGTGATGTACACATACAATGGTATATTCTTAGTCTTAACACAGATGAAACTTTGAAGAACTGCTGAGTGAAATATGCCAGAGACAAAAGACAAATATTGTGGGGCATGTGGGTGGCTCAGTCAGTTGAGCGTCTGACTTCGGCTCAGGTCATGATCTCATGTTCATGGGTTCAAGCCCCATATCACGCTCTGTGCTGACAGCTAGCTCAGAGCCTGGAGCCTGTTTCAGATTCTGTGTCTCCCTTTCTCTGATCCTCCCCTGCTGGCACTGTCTCTCTCTCTCTCTCTCAGAAATAAAAATTAAAAAATAAAAAGTAAAAAAATAAAAAAAGACAAATATTGTAAAATTGTACTTTATGTGGTACATAGAGGAGACAAATTAAGAGACAGAAACAGAATAAAGATACCTGGGGACTGAGGAGGGGGGGAAACAGGGAGTTATTGTTTAATGAGTACAGGGTTTCAGTTTGAAAAATTTCTGGCAATGGACAACGGTAATAGACAGTGTAATAATTGTACAACACTGTACATGTACTAATGCCACTGAATTGTACACCTAGAAATGGTTAAAATGGTAAATTTTATGTTATATACAGTTTACCACAATACAAATAGATACAATACAAAAAGATAGATAGGCAGACAGATATACAGACACAAATGAACAGATTTAAGTGAACCTTTTTTTTGTTTTTAAATCTTTTAAAGGCAATGTTTCTCTGCCCAGGTATTACTTCTAGGGCAGCACACCTTTCAGGATTAAAAGTGTCACAAATGAATATTAATTGAAAATAAATACAAAATTTGGGAGTCCTTGCATATGTCTAATTCTAAATTAATCTTCCGTCAAAGAATGACCAACCATATCAAGAGTAAGTCTTAGGGTAGGGAAAGAAGCTAGGACACTCTCTTAAAAACACTAAATACAGGATAAATAAATGATCTTGTTTCCCAAACTCACACAGGTCACTGGCTTTCAAGGTGTGGTATTAGCTAGACTTGGATCATGGAAACAAATTTATTTTTGACACAACTATCTCCCTGCCTCTGATGCCCATCAGAGACAGATGCTTGAGTTAGTCTTGGAATGTGGTGATGAGCTGATTACAATTTTAAATTATTTTGCAAGGCTCCAAGTAAAGATTCTGTATTCAAAGGGAAGAGACTGCAACATGATTTTATAAGAGAGTGGCTGGGCAATAAACAGAGTTAAAGGGTGATAAGAAGCAATTAAAGTAGCACAGAACCTCTCACAGACAATGTTAAGATACTGTCTTATTTCAAAACTCATTGTGTTGGAATTTGACATATTTAGTGTTTAAGATCTCTTTCAATCCTTTCTGGTGCACCATCAAAAATTCTGGTATTTGATTAGAGATTGTTTGGGGCTAGGGCAGAGGAGGATAAAAGGGTGATAAGCTGAAGAGTTTCTTTTTGAGGTGATGAAAATGTTCTGAACTTCCTGTGGGGATGGTTGCATATTTCTGTGAACATATTAAATCCCCTGATTTTGTAAATTAAATGGGCAAATTGTTTGGTATGTGAATTAAAACTCAATAAGGCTGTTAAAAAAAACAGATCTAATCAGTTATAGGAAATACAGAAAATAGAGAAATGAGTCTATAAAGGAAGAAATTTCAAAAAAGTTGAATCATGGGGCGCCTGGGTGGCTTAGTCGGTTAAGCGTCCGACTTTCGCTTGGGTCATGATCTCGCGGTTCGTGGGTTCGAGCCCCATGTCGGGCTCTGTGCTGACAGCTAGCTCGGAGCCTGGAACCTGTTTCAGAGGCTGTGACTCCCTCTCTCTCTGACCCTCCCTTGTTCACGCTGTCTCTCTCTCTCCTAGAAATAAATAAAACATTTAAAAAAAAAAAAAAGTTGAATCAGAACCTAATCAGTTATAGGAAATGACACAGAAACAAAGCTACAAGAAAGCAGATATAAAATCCAAAAGGCAGGCAATTCTGTAAGGAAACTAATCTGATTTTCTCAACAAATCAATGACATAAAATCAAACAAAATTAGAAGTTGGGGGAGGCAGGGGCACTTGGATGGCTCAGTCAGTTAAGGATCTGACTCTTGGTTTTGGCTCAGGTCAAGGTCTTACAGTTCATGACTTCAAGTCCTATGTCAAGCTCTACACTGACAGCCCAGAGCCTGCTTGGGATTTCTCTCTACCTGTCTCTCTGACCCTCCGCAGCTTGCTCTTTCTCCCCCTCAAAAAATAAATACATAAAAATTAAAAAGTTAAAAAAATAAAAAGAAGAAGTTAGGGGAGAGAGAAACTGCTTTGATTGTTGTTTTCAGTTTTGTTTTAACACATGTGGTAAGACCAAATCCCATCTAGAAATTTTATGTGGAGCTCCATTTGAATAAACCAAATATATTCATGAGACAATCAGGGAAATTCAGCATGTACTATATGATACCAAGGAATTACTGTTAATTTTGCAAAGTGTGATAACAGCATTGTGGTTAAGAAAACAGCAATGTCTACACTAGTCTTTATATTTCTGTGTATGTTTATAGATTCTCATAATTTAAAAAGTACTTTATCAGAAAGAATACAAGAAGAAAAATTGCAGTCAGCAAGCTATGACAACTCTTTGAAGGAACTGTGCTGCAAAGAAGAGCAAAAACTTACTGGAGGCTGGGGACAGAAATGTAGGGCAAAAAAGCAGGATTTTTTTAATGGGAGAAATAATAGTATGCTTGTATACTGATGGGAATGATCAGGAAAAGAGAGAGCAAAGGTGATTTAAAAAAAGGGAGAATTATTAAAGTGCTGTATTTGAATAACAGAGAAGTAGGGATTGACTAATCCCTCCTCTTGCTCACTAGCAGTTCATCTAGAGTAACAGGTGAACAGGTAAACTACATGGGTACAGAAAACAATCGGTGCATACAAATGCTGGTAGGAGTATGTGGAAGTTCTTTTCTGACTGCTTCAATTTTCACAAGTACAATATGAAGTCAGGTCATCCTATGAGTGAAAATGGGAGTCAGTGATTAGGGGTTAAGAGAAGGAGGCATGAAATCAGTCAACTAAAATAGTAGGAGAATGAATGAACTAGGAAAATATCCTGTTTGCCTGGAAATGTTAAAGCCATCATAAGTGAGTGGTCATCAACTGAGTGAGACCAGTCAATGGAATTATGTTTTCTCTAGCCACACTCAGCTGTACAAGTGCAGGTATGAAACAAGCTAGGTTTGAAAAGCACTGAAGGTGTGCTAATGACATGAGAAGTTAAGGAAGTCAAGGGTATGTATACGCAAGAGAGTAATTATAATGATCAACAAAATTTAAGTTTGGTAAGGAAAAAAAAGAAATCATCAAAAGGTGAGAGGCAGGAAAAAGTTAGTAGAATCATGGATTCTAGATTCTGGTGGGGGTGAAAAACAAGTGGGAGTCAGGATGCCAAAATAAGAGAGCAAGAAAGAAAAAAGTAGTAGCCAGAGAGTAAGAAGCATAAAACTGAGATTACTAAGGGGTTAAAATTACTTATAATGAGCAAATCTAAGGTATGACTATAGAAGTGAGTAGCTGAGGTATAATACAGGACATAGGATATCAGTACAGAAAAGGAGTTCAAGATTCTGAGAGGGTATTAAAAGAATCATCACCATGTACACTGAAATCACCCAGAAATCCATATATTCTGAAACTTCTCCAATCAGCATGTAACTGTTATTAAAAGTAAAATTTCATCTTTAAAAATTATAATAACCATTATAAACATGTCATTACAAAGCAATCAAACTGTTATGTTCTGGCATACCATCTTTTTGCAATAACTGGTATCCTTTAGTACCTAAATGAAGTGTTAATAGGGCTCCTGGGTGGCTCAGTCAGTTAGGCCTCTGACTTCAGATCAGGTGAGATCATGATCTCATGATCTTGAGTTCCAGCCCTGTATAGGGCTCTCTACGTCAGCGCAGTGTGCTTTGGATCCTGTCTCCCTTTCTCTCTCTCTGCCCCTCCCCTGCTTGTGCGTGTGTGTGCACACTCTCTCTCAAAACTAAACGTTAAAAAAAAAGTGTAAACATATAATTCCATCAAAGTCACTCTTAATTACTTTTTTAGTTTTTGACAAATATAAGTATATCTTTAATTTATATTCTCATTCTAATAGGAATCAGTTTTTTATCAAAATTGATTATCTTCATTCCAGTTTCCTTAATAAGAAAACATACCACTGGGTGGTTCAGTGGGTTAAGCATCTAACTATTGATTTTGGCTAAGGTCATGATCTCAGTTAGTGAGATGGAGCTTGGGATTCTCTTTCATCCTCTCTCTCTGCCCCCTCCCCACCTCACTTTAAAAATAAATAAATAGGGGCGCCTGGGTGGCTTAGTCGGTTAAGCGTCCGACTTTCGCTTAGGTCATGATCTCGCGGTTCGTGGGTTCGAGCCCCGCGTCGGGCTCTGTGCTGACTGCCAGCTCAGA